>NC_045958.1:702484-724984 GCF_010909765.2 Amblyraja radiata | reverse complement strand
ATGCTGCCTGTCCCGCTGAGTTACTCCAGCATTTTGTGCCTATCTTTGACATATCCATGCCTGTTTCATTCAGTGGGAATGTTGCATATGTAGGTGTTTAGTACCCGTAAATGTGATGATGCCTGTTGCACCCTGAGTAGTTTTCCTAAATTCATTGTGTCGACTGCAAGACTCTTGAGTGGAATCTGCTGGAAGGTTCCCAGTTCTTGGTCAGCTCTTGATGCAGATAGAGGAATGCAGTAAAACTGTAAGCAACTTTTCTAAAGGAGGGTCAAGTAAGTTTACAAAGTTGCCATCATGGTGGTCGCAGCGACTGTGGTCTCGTACCAATAATCTCAGCAAAGTTTTATAGAATGATAGCATGAAGCACTGCTGGCTGTTTGACACTGCTGTCTATGTAGAAACTATAGAAGATAGAAATTGAAGAGTATATTACAGGAACAGGCCATTTAGCCCACAGTGTGTTGAACATGATGCCAAGTTAAAGGCGGCACAGCGATAAAGTTGCTGCCTTACCGTGCCAGAGACACGGGTTTGACCCTGACTACGGGCGCTGTCTGTACGGAGTTAGTACTTTCTCCCTGTGACCTCCATGTGGGTTTTCTTTGGGTGATCGGGTTTCCTCCCACACTTCAAATTTGTAGATTGATTGACTTCAATCAGTAAATTGTCGCTACGGTGTAGAATAGAACTAGTGTACGGGGTGATTGTTGGTCGGCGCGGATGATGGGCTCGAGCTTGTTTCCATGTTGTTCCTCTGAAGTAAACTCATCTCTGCTTGCACATGATCCATATCTCTCACCATCCCCCCCCCCCCCCCCCCCCCCCCACGCCCCCCCATTCCCTGCAAATCCATATACATACCAAGAGCCTCTCAAATGCCTCTTATCATATCTGCCTCCACCATCACCCCTGGCAGTATGTTCCAGGCACCCACCCCTCCCCGCTTAAAAATAAACTTGTCCCGCACATCATCTTCATACTTTGACCCTCTCACCTTAAAGCTATGCCCCTTAGTCTTTGACATTTCCACACTGGGTAGAAGATTCTTTCTATCAGGCCTCTCCTCAGCCTCCAGCGCTCTGGAGAAAATAATCCAAGTTTGTTCAACCTCTCCTCTAATCCACGCAGCATTCTGATCAACCTCATCTGCACCTTCAACAAAGTTTTATCAGGCTCCTTTAATCTGTGACGTGACCCTGTAAAGTCAGCTGCTGCCTCCAAATGCTATAGGTCACCTCTTTCATTTCTCATTGTGTTGATTTCAGAATTGAATTTCACTCGGAACAGTCCAAGTGATTGTTTAAAACTTAGCAATGGAATGTATTTTTACGATTGTCATAAAATCATGAGCGGAATAAATCGGGTAGAACACGGAGCCTCTTTTACAGAATGGGTGAATCGAGGGTTTAAGTTGAGGGGAAAAGATTTAATACGAATCTGAGGGGTAACTTTTTCACACAAAGGGTGGTGGGCGCATGGAACGAGCTACCAGAGGAGGCAGTTGAGGCTGGGACTATTGTAATGTTTAAGAAACATTTAGACAGGTACATGGATAGGACAGGTTTAGAGGGATATGGACCAAACGCCGGTAGGTGGGTCTAGTGTAGCTGGGACTTGTTGGCCAGTGCGGGCAAGTTGGGCCGAAGGGCCTGTTTCCACACTGTATCACTCTCTGGCACCCGAGCTCAATGACTTCAGGATTTTGATTCCTTTCCTACAAGTGGAACCAACTCAAACTGGTCTTCTTCTTCTTATTGAGTCCACACGCAAGATTAGAAGTTGTTCAGCCAAAGTTGAACACATTTCTCGGCATCTGCATACAATGGTGTCTGTCTTGTCGCTCCTTATGCGTGGTGGTGGAAAGATTGATGGAAACAGGGCCGCGACCTTGACCCCACTCAAACTGGTGAACAGATATGTTGTAAAAAGTACTCTCAAATTCAAGAGTTAACTTGTTTCACTGCTGCAAGGATCCCTCTTGGAGGTGAAACATAGAAACATAGAAACATAGAAAATAGGTGCAGGAGTAGGCCATTCGGCCCTTCGAGCCTGCACCGCCATTCAATATGATCATGGCTGATCATCCAACTCAGTATCCTGTACCTGCCTTCTCTCCATACCCCCTGATCCCATTAGCCACAAGGGCCACATCTAACTCCCTCTTAAATACAGCCAATGAACTGGCCTCAACTACCTTCTGTGACAGAGAATTCCAGAGATTCACCACTCTCTGTGTGAAAAATGTTTTCCTCATCTAGGTCCTAAAAGATTTCCCCCTTATCCTTAAACTGTGACCCCTTGTTCTGGACTTCCCCAACATCGGAAACAATCTTCCTGCATCTAGCCTGTCCAACCCCTTAAGAATTTTGTAAGTTTCTATAAGATCCCCCCTCAATCTTCTAAATTCTAGCGAGTACAAACCGAGTCTATCCAGTCTTTTTTCATATGAAAGTCCTGACATCCCAGGAATCAGTCTGGTGAACCTTCTCTGTACTCCCTCTATGGCAAGAATGTCTTTCCTCAGATTAGGAGACCAAAACTGTACGCAATACTCCAGGTGTGGTCTCACCAAGACCCTGTACAACTGCAGTAGAACCTCCCTGCTCCTATACTCAAATCCTTTTGCTATGAAAGCTAACATACCATTCACCTTCTTCACTGCCTGCTGCACCTGCATGCCTACTTTTAATGACTGGTGTACCATGACACCCAGGTCTCGTTGCATCTCCCCCTTTCCTAATCGGCCACCATTCAGATAATAGCCTACTTTCCTGTTTTTGCCACCAAAGTGGATAACCTCACATTTATCCACATTATACTGCATCTGCCATGCATTTGCCCACTCACCCAGCCTATCCAAGTCACCTTGCAGCCTCCTAGCATCCTCCACACAGCTAACACTGCCCCCCAGCTTCGTGTCATCCGCAAATTTGGAGATGTTGCATTCAATTCCCTCGTCCAAATCATTAATATATATTGTGAATAGCTGGGGTCCCAGCACTGAGCCTTGCGGTACCCCACTAGTCACTGCCTGCCATTCTGAAAAGGACCCGTTTACTCCTACTCTTTGCTTCCTGTTTGTCAGCCAGTTCTCTATCCACATCAATACTGAACCCCCAATACCGTGTGCTTTAAGTTTGTATACTAATCTCTTATGTGGGACCTTGTCGAAAGCCTTCTGAAAGTCCAGATATAACACATCCACTGGTTCTCCCTTATCCACATCCTCGAAAAATTCTATAAGATTCGTCAGACATGATTTACCTTTCATAAATCCATGCTGACTTTGAAAGAATTTGTGCATTGTGTGGGGAGCAGGAAGTACTTTAAACTGTTACAGAAAATCACTGACAATCTGCTGTCTGGCTCTTTGGAAATCCTGGCCTGCAATGTGATGTTTGCAATGCTCACTTTCCATTCACAGGGGCCCCAGCTCTATTTCAACTACATCGATTCATTAGAAAATGTATTGTAATATTGCTTTACATCTTTACAAGGGGTAAATTAAAGTATGTTGATGGATTAATTTAAGTAATATTCTGAAAATAATCCTGAAAATATGGCAGCACCAAAGCCCTGAACTTGCCAGATCATTGGAGGTTTGACTTTAATTTGATAAACCGTTTACTGCAGTCAACTTTAAACAACAGCAGTGGTACACAGCTAAGTAAACTTTCCATTTAGGCAAGATTTGATAGTCTGTAGTATTTGCTGAAGTCTGAGCCAGTGGTTTTCAACAGATGCTGAGGAATGAATTGATTCATTACCCATTATATTTAGAGTAGGAATGCTGGTATGCTTTATTAGGTAGCTCCGCTCTAAATTCTATAACAAATGAAAACCATATTCTGCTTCCTTTGGACAGGGAACCTATGAAGTTTTGGGTCACCTAACGATCTGGGATGCATAATGTAGGTGGAGTGAAAATAACCCTTTTAATGAAAATGAGAAAGTGCTTGTTATTCTCCGTAACCAAAGTCTTTTTCTTAGCAAGTTGTTGTGGGGAGAGCAAGTATTCTCGTTTGCATTGTAAGATGAACTTCATCGCATAAAACTATTTACAGTTGATTCTCTCAAAAGGAGGTGGTGCTGTAGTGCATATTATGGGCGGCATGGTGGCAAAGTTGTAGTTGCTGCCTTACAGCGCTTTCTTGCAGTTCTGGAGACCCAGGTTCGATCCCAACTACGGGTGCTGTCTGTACGGATTTTGTACGTTCTCCCCGTGACCTGCGTGGGGTTTCTCCAAGATTTCGGTTTCCTCCCACACTCCAAAGACGTACAGGTTTGTAGGTTAATTGGCTTGGTATAAATGTAAATTGTCCCTAGTGTGTGTAGCATTAAGGGCTTGTCCCATTTGGGCGTTATTTGTGTGTTATTTACGCGTCACAACGTCATTTACGCGTCACGACGCCATATCATTTACGCGTCACGCGCGCGTTGTGGCGCGGGGTGAGACGTGGTGGCTTAGGCAGTGATGCACGGTCGCGCGCTGCGCCCCAGTATTTTGGGATTCACAAAATGACACCCAAGTAGGACAGGCCCTTTAGTGTGCGGAGATTGCTGGTTGGCATGGACCCGGTGGGCCGAAGTGCCTGTCTCCACGCTGTATCTCTAAACTAAACTAAATTAACAAAAAAGAACATGAGGGAGATTTAATATCAGAGTTCTTTCCTTCATATTTTAATCTATATATTACTAAAAGTCTGATCTTGACCACTTCCTGTTTTTCTGTTTCATGATTTTAACAAAAACGCTGCCACTTATGGCTGTGATTTCTGGCCATCTTACTCAGAGCCCCCCTCCGCAGCGCAGGACAAGAGGATTTTTCCCATCGATTAATAATAAAAGAGTTATTAATGTTTAAAAAATGTTGAGATTCTCTCT
Organism: Amblyraja radiata; assembly: GCF_010909765.2. Classification (NCBI taxonomy): domain Eukaryota; kingdom Metazoa; phylum Chordata; class Chondrichthyes; order Rajiformes; family Rajidae; genus Amblyraja; species Amblyraja radiata. Next base: position 720,097 of record NC_045958.1, on the reverse strand, counting down.
GCTGCCCTTGCTGCTGGGAGGGGGGGAGGGACAATAAAACCCGGAAGTGTTGTGCCTCAGTCAGTCTCTGCAAGAAGGAGGAAGTGAGAGGGTCACGTCTCTCTGAGCTGGGAATAACACTGAACGTCTACTCAACTGTGAGTGCCCTTAATGTGGTTTGAAAATGAAAATGTGGTTGGTTTGAAGTGCTGCACTGCAAATGGTTGTTGGTGGTGGTTACTTTGAAATGCTGCACTGCAAATGGTTGTTGGTGGTGGCCTTGCACCCTGCATGAAGTGGTATGAAACTGTACTTTAATTTGCTTGTCTTGCACCCTGCTTGAAGTGGCATGAAACAGCACTAGCGTTCGGTGGCCCTGCACCCTGCTTGAAGTGGCCGGAAACCGCACTTGAGTTCGGTAGCCCTGCACCCTGCTTGAAGTGGTCGGAAACTGCACTTGAATTCGGTGGCCTTGCACCCTGCTTGAAATGGTAGGGAACTGCATTTGAATTTGGTAGCCTTGCACCCTGCTTGGTGGTATTTCAAGGAATAGCCATGAGTCAACTGCTAGCCCACCAGCCGTGAGTGAGCTGCCAGCACATCAGGCTTGAGTGACTGAGCTGCCATCCCAAGAATCCATTTGGCCCACAATGTCCATACTAGCCCATTCGAAACCAGTCCCTTCAGCCCACAATACCCATACTAGTGCTCCAGAAAGCTCGCCCCCCCCCCCCCCCCCCCCCCCCACTGGCCACCAAAATTGGAATTGGTGGAGAGGTGGAATATTGCGTTGGGGGACCAGCCCTCCCGTGTGAACATGGGACCCAACGGGTCCCACTTAGTCTAGTACTGTATAGTTGCAACAATAGTTGCAAAAATGCTTATGTGTAGTGATACTTGTACTGAAATGTATACGATAATGAATTTCTGTACATTGGTACAAGTGACAAATAAAGTACCATAGTGAGTAATTTTCCTTTTGCAATGGTGATTGTGAATCAGTGATTTATAATACTCCTGGTGTTTATATCATGGAAAGCCTTTCTTTCATTTAAAATTGATTGCCAATTAAACATCATCCATTTTACACACTACGCAGTCTAATCTATACCCTGAGTGTCTGAAGTTCATTGTGAAAAGTCCATCATCGTGCCTGCTTCTAAAAATCCATCATATTCACAAAATAGCTGCAAAACTATATCATGTCTGCGATGTAATATTGGTTGAATAATGCATGTTTTCAAGATTGAGGGAACTGCTACAAAGTGCAATGGAATTGATCTGCTGTAGTATTTGGAAACAGCCTAAATATAAATAACGTAACTGCAGTCATTGTAGAATATACTGCACTTGTTCTCAAAGTTTCTCTTGCTCCAACTCATTTTGTTATTTTGCAAAAATGCTAAAACAAAACGCCCATTTATTTAATCAAGAAACTGTGAATGATACCGGTTTCTCCCAAGGGGGACAGCAGCAAATCATTTTGAATCGCAATAGAGCTTGAAACTTCTCAGGAGGAGTTACTAGCTCTGCTTCCTGGCTTAATGCTTCTTCAGGTCATTACTTGTGTACCGATTAGCTGTGAGATCAATTATTTTACTTTAGTTTAGAGATACGGCGTGGAAACAGGCCCTTCGGCCCACAGAGTCTGTGCTGACCAGCGATCCCCGCACATTAAAGTGATCCAACACTAGGGACAATTTACGCGTATACCTAGCCACTTAACAGACAAACTCTACGTCTTTGGAGTGTGGGATGAAACCAGAGACCCCGGAGAAAACCCACGCAGATCACAGACAGCACCCATAGTCAGGATTGAGCCCGGGTTTCTGGTGCTATAAGGCAGCAACTCTGCTGCTGCGCCACCGTGCAGCTTTAAGACCCTCTATTCTGAGATTAAAATAAGCAATTTGCATCCTTTTATAGAAGTCTTTCTGGAGCATGAGACATGCATGCTTCATTGAGCAGCTTTCCATTGGGTAACAATTCTTTAAAAAAAGACCAGAGTATCGTTTCAAAAATTACCTCTTTATTTTGTCTCTCTGTGGTGAACTACTTTCTTGCACTTGTTAAGTGGAATGGATTTGGTGCAGTAAAGAACTTGATATCTTTACAAAATAAAACATGCATAGGTTGAGACAAACGTTTGTAGCATATTAATGTTTTGATGTGTTTTGGGAAATGTTTGTGGAATTTTGTTCTTCCAGCAGGGAACTAGTTGCTTGTTTCATGTGTAGGAAGGAATACAAGTTGCTTGTTTACACCGAAGATAGACACAAAATGCTGGAGTAACTTAGCATCTCTGGAGAGAAGGTGTGGGTGACGTTTTGGGTTGAGACCCTTCTTCAGACTGAGGTTTTTTTGAAGCAGGTTGGTGCACTTTGGGCGGATAGCTAAAGAGGGAAAAGACGTTTGTCAGATATAACAGGCTAAAAGTATTTTTGTGTTGTAGCTGTCTGTAATCATGTGGGGAATTAAAAACTGCCAGTGAAGCCACCTTGGGCTGTTCTTGTGTGTTATTTGTTGAGTAAAATTGGCAGAAGGCTTGTGGCCTATTCATTTTCAAGGAATAATGAAACCATTACTGTTTTATTAACGTGCCAAATTATTATAGAAAGAAACTTAGGTTCCCTTTACAAGATATGTCAAGATTTTCCGTTTTAACTTATCTACTTGATGGTGGAAATTGTACTTACATAGAAACATAGAAACATAGAAAATAGGTGCAGGAGTAGGCCATTATGATCATGGCTGATCATCCAACTCAGTATCCTGTACCTGTCTTCTCTCCATATCCCCTGATCCCTTTAGCCACAAGGGCCACAACTCCCTCTTAAATATAGCCAATGAACTGGCCTCAACTACCTTCTGTGGCAGAGAATTCCAGAGATTCACCACTGTCTGTGTAAAAAATGTTTTTCTCATCTCAGTCGTAAAATATTTCCCCTTTATCCTTAAACTGTGCCCCTTGTTCTGGACTTCCCCAACATCGGGAACAATCTTCCTGCATCTAGCCTGTCCAACCCCTTAAGAATTTTGTAAGTTTCTATAAGGTCCCCCCTCAATCTTCTAAATTCTAGCGAGTACAAGCCAAGTCTATCCAGTCTTTCTTCATATGAAAGTCCTGACATCCCAGGAATCAGTCTGGTGAACCTTCTCTGTACTCCCTCTATGGCAAGAATGTCCTTCCTCAGATTAGGAGACCAAAACTGTACGCAATACTCCAGATGTGGTCTCACCAAGACCCTGTACAACTGCAGTAGAACCTCCCTGCACCTATACTCAAATCTTTTTGCTATGAATGCTAACATACCATTCGCTTTCTTCACTGCCTGCTGCACCTGCATGCCTACTTTCAATGACTGGTGTACCATGACACCCAGGTCTCGCTGCATCTCCCCTTTTCCTAATTGGCCACCATTCAGTTAATAGTCTACTTTCCTGTTTTTGCCACCAAAGTGGATAACCTCACATTTATCCACATTAAACTGCATCTGCCAAGCATTTGCCCACTCACCCAGCCTATCCAAGTCACCTTGCAGCCTCCTAGCATCCTCCTCACAGCTAACACTGCCCCCCAGCTTCATGTCATCTGCAAACTTGGAGATTTTGCATTCAATTCCCTCGTCCAAATCATTAATATATATTGTAAATAGCTGGGGTCCCAGTACTGAGCCTTGCGGTACCCCACTAGTCACTGCCTGCCATTGTGAAAAGGACCCGTTTACTCCTACTCTTTACTTCCTGTCTGCCAGCCAGTTCTCTATCCACATCAATACTGAACCCCCAATACCGTGTGCTTTAAGTTTGTATACTAATCTCTTATGTGGGACCTTGTCGAAAGCCTTCTGAAAGTCCAGATATAACACATCCACTGGTTCTCCCTTATCCACTCTACTAGTTACATCCTCGAAAAATTCTATAAGATTCGTCAGACATGATTTACCTTTCATAAATCCATGCTGACTTTGTCCAATGATTTCACCACTTTCCAAATGTGCTGCTATCCCATCTTTAATAACTGACTCTAGCAGTTTCCCCACTACCGATGTTAGACTAACTGGTCTGCACTTCCCCATTTTCTCTCTCCCTCCCTTTTTAAAAAGTGGGGTTACATTAGCTACCCTCCAATCCTCAGGAACTACTCCAGAATCTACTCGAGAAACTAATGCATCCACTATTTCTGGGGATACTTCCTTAAGTACTCTGGGATGCAGCCTGGGGATTTATCGGCCTTTAATCCATTCAATTTACCTAACACCACTTCCCGGCTAACCTGGATTTCACTCAGTTCCTCCATCTCATTTGACCCCCGGTCCCCTGCTATTTTCAGCAGATTATATAAGTCTTCCTTAGTGAAAACAGAACCAAAGTAGTTATTCAATTGGTCTGCCATGTCCTTGTTCTCTATGATCAATTCACCTGTTTCTGACTGCAAGGGACCTACATTTGTTTTAACTAATCTCTTTCTCTTCACATATCTATAAAAACCTTTGCAGTCAGTTTTTATGTTCCCTGCCAGTTTTCTTTCATAATCTATTTTCCCTTTCCTAATTAAGCCCTTTGTCCTCCTCTGCTGGACTCTGAATTTCTCCCAGTCCTCTGGTAGGCTGCTTTTTTGGCTAATTTGTATGCTTCATCTTTTGTTTTGATACTATCCCTGATTTCCCTTGTTATCCACGGATGCACTACCTTCCCTGATTTATTCTTTTGCCAAACTGGGGTGAACAATTGTTGTAGTTCATCCATGCAGCCTTTAAATGCCTTCCATTGCATATGCACCGTCAACCCTTTAAGAATCAATTGCCAGTCTATCTTGGCCAATTCACGTCTCATACCCTCAAAGTTACCTTTCTTTAAGTTCAAAACCCTTGTTTCTGAATTAATTATGTCACTCTCCATCCTAATGAAGAACTCAACCATATTATGGTCATTCTTGCCCAAGGGGCCACGTACAACAAGACTGCTAACTAACCCTTCCTCATTACTCAATACCCAGTCTAGAATAACCTGCTCTCTCGTTGGTTCCTCTACATGTTGGTTTAGAAAATTATCCCACATACATTCCAAGAAATCCTCTACTTGTACTACTGTTGTGCTTTTAACTTCTTATTTGGTAACCGGATTCTTCCTTTAAAGGTAACCATAAAATAGCAAAGTTCACATTCTCCAATAATGTCATGATTATTAGTAAACTTAATATATTTAAAAATATATTTCTATCCTCATTCGGATAAAAGCTTAATATATTCCCAATGATATGTTGATCCAAGGTAGACAAAAGTGCTGGAGAAACTCAGCGGGTGCAGCAGCATCTATGGAGCGAAGGAAATAGGCAACGTTTCGGGCCGAAACCCTTCTTCGAGCCAAAACCCTGAAGAAGGGAAAGGGGAGTTAGAAACACGGTGGGTGGGAGGACTGTGGGAAGGGTAATAAATCTGATGAGCAATATTCCTCTGTGAGGAAGGAGAAACTGGCATGAGAGAATGAACATTGTCGATGCCTAATTATCAAAGCTAACGTGAATGTTGCTTTATTGAGCTATTGAAGTCTAAAGTACTTGTTTATTTTGGGTATCATAACAAAAAATTAATGAAAAACGAATAATTTTCGCTTTTGCAAGTTGTTTACAGGGTGCAGGGAGTTTGACCTGGGTCGGTAGTTCACATTTTAACATTCCAAAGGAAGCGTAAATAAAAGCCCCCACTACATTCTAAATATTTGCTAAATCACTACTACTTGAGGAAAATGTGCAAAGACTGTTGCTTGGTGATTTTCTTGGACGTTGCTGCGTTTCGGCTGGTTTTGGAGCAAGTGCCGTACGCCAGCTGTTTCATTGTTGCGTTCCGTTTGACAGGCAAGAGACCGAGTCTTCATGTCAGATTGGCTCCACATATCTGTACGATCAGTGGCTGCATCACCTCCCTTTTTGAATTGCGTAGCTGGTTCTAGATGGTGTTAGTTTTTCATTAAATAAAAAAGTTGGGTTAGGTCTAGTTAATAATAATAAATTTTATTTATGGGCGCCTTTCAAGACTCTCAAGGACACCTTACAAAATTTAGTAAACAGAATACAAAACATGTAAGCGGAATGAAACAAAACAAAAAATAACGACAAAAAAAATAATTAATAAATAGTAAAGACATCAACAATACACAATTCAAAGACACAATTCAAAGAGAGAGCAGCGGCACCTAATCGCGCCAGAGTTCACTCTCGCTTCCGGCAGCCATCTTGGAAACGGAACAATAAGGATCTTTAACATAGAAACATCCCTCCACAATGGTTACCATTATGGGGGAAGGCACAATGTCCAGTCCCCATCCCCAGTTCACCCATAGTCGGGCCAATTGAGGCCTCCACAGTTGCCTCTATGGAGGACCGATGTTCCAGGCCGTTCTCGCCGGGAGATGGTGCTCCGGCGTCGGGAGAGTCCTCTCAGCGGCTAGGGACACCTGGAACGGCCGCTTCCTTACCGGAGACCGCGGCTTCCGAAGCCAACAAGGCCGCGACGGCTGGAGCTCCACCACTGGCGATCTCATCGAGAGATCCCAGGCTCCAGATGTTGAAGTCAGCGCCGCCGCCCGCAGCTGCCCGCTCCGCAGACCCGCAGCTCCGTGATGTTTTTATCGGCGGTCTTCAGCTCACCGGAGCTCCAGCGCGGCGACCCAGGCAAAGGCATCGCCCCCGCCTGGGTCGCCCGCCCGCCTAGTTGATGCAAGGGTGCAGTGCTTCTGAACTTTAAAGGGAAAGCAGTAACAATTTTAATCCACAACGTATAACAAATTGACACCTGAGTGTGCAGGGAGAAATCGTTTTTTTTAAACCTTTTTTTAAGGTAAAGAAGCTGAAATAATTGTTGAAGGTAAAAATGCAAAATAATGTTATGTACTTTTGTGGGGAGCTGGCTGATCCAATTTGGCTGTGTGGACGAGATGGAACTTTCTATATGTTTTTGATATCTGGTCGATATTTCTACTTACTACTAGAATGATGACCTTCAGAGGGGACTTTACATATTAGTTAGGAAAGTCAGATTTGAACATAAAATGCACCGAATACGTTCCTGGAATGAGGGGGCTCTTTTACAAACTGAGATGAGGAAGAACTTCTTCACCCAGAGGGTGGTTAATTTATGGAATTCACTGCCCCAGGGAGCAGTGGAAGCAGAACTTTAAATATATTTAAGACTAAAATAGATGGTTTTTAGCTGCCCAAGGGGATAAGGGGCTACGGGGAGAGGGCAGGGATATGGACCTAGGTATGGTTAGTATAGTAAGACCTGAGTGATCTCCTGGGACAGTGTCGATCGCCTAGATTGGGGTCGGAGAGGAATTTCCCGGATTTTTTTTCCCGAATTGGACCTGGGTTTTTATCCGTTTTTTGCCTCCCCCAGGAGATCATGAGGTTTTTGGGGTGGAGAGGGTGATAGCGGTATAAAGGGAGGGTAGTGTCTTGTGTTCTGTGTCTTGTGTCTACTGTTTGTGGGTAAGTGTGTCTGTTTAGTGTTCAGCCATGAGCGAATGGCGGTGCGGGCTCGACGGACCTGGTGGTCTACTCTCGCACCTACTTCTATGTTCAATGTAAAGGAGATGGATTTCAAGATCAGCTTGTTGCGTAAACAAATGTGAAGGTCGAGTACTCTGAAACAAAAAGGTTAGTTTATAATTTGTAGGAAGGAAGTGCAGATGCTGGTTTAAACCGAAGATAGACACACAATGCTGGAGTAACTCAGCGGGACAGACAGCATCTCTGGAGTGGACGGGTGGCACCGCGAGCAAGCAGTTTTTGTTTTTAGTATGTCTAAAATTGTGTTTAAGTGTGTTTTAGTGTGTGTGTGGGGGGGGGGGGGGGGGGGGGTGCGGGAATTGGGGGAAACATTTTTAGTCACTTACCTCGGTGGAATGCGACTTTTCTCCTGGTTGCATTTCGTGGCCCAACAACTTGGATTGTTGCGGCCTTTCCCGGAGTCGGGTCCAGAGCGTCAGCAGCGGGCGCAGCGCGAACTTTCCATCGCGGAGCCGGGCGATCCCTTGCCGGGGATCGCTAGAAGAAGTGCTCCGCGGACTACAACATCCTGAAGCCGCGGTCTGCCGAGCTTCTAGCCGTGGGCACGGCGTGGACTTTAAGAGCTCCGACCGCCGGTCTGCAGCCTATAACATACTGAAGCCGCGGTCTCCGTTTGGAAGCGTCCGATTCGGAACTTCGAGTGTCTGTCCGTCCCGACGTTGGAGTTTCGAGCATCCCGACGAGAGGGCCTGTACATCGGGCCATCCGTAGCGGCGACTGCGGAGGGTTCATGGCCCTGACCACGGATGAACAAAGGAGGAAGACTGACAAAGTTATTGCCTTCCACAACAGTGAAGAATGTTGATTCCACTGTGGTGGATCTTCATGTTAGATTCTATTGTGTATTGTACTCTTTTGTTTGTATGGCTGCATGGTAAATCAAAGTCCACTGAACACTAATTGGTGCATGTGGCAATAAATGTGAACTTAAACTTGAGAGAAGGAATGGGTGACGTTTCGGTTGGGATCCTTCTTCAGGCTGCCTGTCCCGTTGAGTTACTCCAGCATTTTGTGCCTATTTTCAGTTTATAATTTCGTAGTAAAGAGGATACTATGGAAGGGTGACTAAAAGACAACAGAATCTAACAGCTGTAATCAGGCAACTGAACCATCCTATCACCAACTAGAGAGCAGTCCTGACCAACCATCTACCTCATTGGTGACCTTTGTACTATCTATAATCTGACTTTACTGGGCTTTAACTTGCATCAAACTTTATTCCCTTTATCCTGTACACTTACAAAATTCTTAAGGGGTAGGACAGGCTAGATGCAGGAAGATTATTCCCGATGTTGGGGAAGTTCAGAACTAAGGGTCACAGTTTAAGGATAAGTGGCAAATCATTTAGGACCGAGTTGAGAAAAACATTTTTCACACAGAGAGTGGTGAATCTGTGGAATTCTCTGCCACAGAAGGTAGTTGAGGCCAGTTCATTGGCTATAGGGAGGTTTCACGGCAGTCGGGTCATGACCCATGACCCGTATTGTTGCTAAGCTACTCCAAGTGGATTACACGCGATGAACTGCAGGTAGGCATTTACCATTGCTCCCAGCGTAGCGGGCCCGTTAAAACCCGCTGAAATTGTCAATTTTTGCGCTGTAAATAATTATGGAAATCGCGATAAGCGTGTGAGACATTTAGCATACTTCAGAATTCCAAAAGTGAGGAGAAATGACGGTAGAGAAGCGAGAGCTGAAGGGACAACAACAGCCAGAGTGCTTGGCGAACATTGGCCGTTTGCTCACTGCATTTCATCAACTAAGGCATTATTTGTGTTTTTTCTTGATTCCTTTGGCATCTAAAAAGTTTCAGAAGTGAAAAATCTGGCTGTAATTTTTTTTAATCGCCCATGGTTCTCGTGGGTTTTGCATACAAAATGAAAACGCATCTGAAGAAAAATTTACAGCCAGATTTATCACTTCTGAGACTTTTTAGATACCAAAGGAATCAAGAAAAAACACAAATAATGCCTTACTTGATAAAATGCAGTGAGCAAACGCGATAATTCCCAATATTTTCAATGTTTACCAAGCACTTTAGCTGCTGTTGTCCCTTCAGTTCTCGCTTTTCTATACCTTCATTTCGCTTCACGTTTGGAATTCTGAAGATGGGTACATGTCTCTCACACTTACCCCGACTCCCACAATTTTTTCAGCGCAAAAATTCAACATTTTGGCGGTTTTTAACAGGTAGGAAAGTACGCGTTTCTAGCATTAATAACATATACCGGAAGTGACAGATGTCTTCCAGTTGGATTTAGCAGCTCCGTGCGTCGAGCCCTATGACCCAGTGACCTTTTGTGCAACCCCCCTATATTTAAGAGGTAGTTAGATGTGGCCCTTGTGGCTAAAGGGATCAGGGGGTATGGAGAGAAGGCAGGGATGGGATACTGAGTTGGATGATCAGCCATGATCATATTGAATGGCGGTGCAGGCTCGAAGGGCCGAATGGCCTACTCCTGCACCTATTTTCTATGTTTCTATGTATCTGTTCACCAAAGACGGCTCGATTGTAATCCATCTTATAGTCTTTCCACTGACTGGATAGCACGCACATGTGACAATAAAACAAAACTAAACAGCCATTGCAAAATGTGTACGAAGGAACTGCAGATGCTGGTTTAAACCGAAGACTGACACAAAAAGCTGGAGTAACTCGGGTCTTGACCCGAGACGTCACCCATTACTTCTCTCCAGAAATTCTGCCTGTCCTGCTGAGATACTCCAGCTCTCTGCATCTATCTTTAGTCATTGCAAAAGCCTGCTTTGGCCAGAGCAGGTGATGTGCATATATTTATTTGGGAGTTAATTTTCTGGATATGGTGTCCAATGAAGCGTTGCACAGCCGTGGGTGTCACTGTGCATCTCCAGGGAATAGTACTGGCATGGTTGTTCGCATGGAAGCCCAGGCAACAACCTGTGAACTTCCTGATCGCTTTTACAATATGTCCCTGTTGTAAAACACACACAAACAGTGCAATGTACAATTACATTCCTGGCCTATTATTTGGCAAAGTACATGTAATAAAACAGCCACAATAAGTGTGTAAAACTGTTGTGTTGCACTGTCAGAATATCATAAAACATTTTTTTAATGTAAAATCTGAATTAAATATGAAAGTTTATTTGAAAGTTTAATTTGCTATATGGAGGTTTCTTGCAATTATTGCATTTGCATCTTAATAATGACATAGTTTGAGATGTTCTTCGGCATTTTCACTGTATCCCCTGAGATTTGGCTGCACTGTGGATGTAAACTTAAAGATGATTTCATCTTTGATACGAAAATATTAGAGACCGCTGTAAGCATTTTACTCACCTCTGATGTGAAAGGAAAGGAGTTGTTACTATCAGTGTTCATCTTTGCTCAGCTCTTTTATTTAAGCCAGATAATCTGTTGTGCACATCTATAATAGTTCAGAAATAGGACCTGCTGCTAACTCGTTACATGATTTGTGCCAAATAATAACCAAACTATGGTAGGAAGGAACTGCAGATGCTGGTTTATATTGAAGAAAGACACAAAGTGCTGGAGTAACTCCACCTGATCCGTGAAATAATGGGCCTGTCCCACTTACGCAATATTGTAAGCGACAACATGTGATTGCCGAAAAATTTTCAACATGTTGAATATTTTTTGCCAACAGTGGCGACAATTTGGGCTGTCGTAGGTTGTGGCCAGGTGCTGACTTTGGTGAATTCCATTGTCCTAGTCGCTGGCAGTCGCCTAAGTGGGGCAGGCCCATTACACCAGTATTTTGTGACTATCTTCAGTAACCAAACTTCAGATAGACAGAAAATGCTGTAGCAATTCAGCAGGTCAGGCAGCATCCCCAGAGAAAATGGATAGGTGACGTTTCAGTCGGAACCCTTTCTCAGACTTGTTCACTTTGGTACAAGCCAGCATCTGCAGTTCCTTGTTTCATATGGATGCAGGGAAGAATGAAACGGGAGAATTAGTGGTGAGGGTTGTCCTGAATATTTTTGTTTGTTGTTGAGCCAGGGCCCACTTCATCAATGGAGAATCAGAAATGTAATTACAATGTGTGTTTTTGTTTTAGACATAGAACCATAGAAACATAGAAAATAGGTGCAGGAGGAGGCCATTCGACCCTTCGAGCTAGCACCGTCATTCATTGTGATCATGGCTGATCGTCCCCAATCAATAACCCGTGCCTGCCTTCTCCCCATATCACTTGACTCCACTAGCCCCTAGAGCTCTATCTAACTCTCTCTTAAATCCATCCAGTGACTTGGCCTCCACTGCCCTCTGTGGCAGGGAATTCCACAAATTCACAATTCTCTGGGTTGATTTTTTTTTCTCACCTCAGTCTTAAATGGCCTCCCATTTATTCTGAGACTGTGGCCCCTGGTTATGGAGTCACCTAACATTGGGAACATTTTTCCTGCATCTAGCTTGTCCAGTCCTTTTATAATTTTATGTTTCTATGAGAACTCCCCCCCCCCCCCCCCATCCTTCTAAACTCCAGTGAATACATGCCTAGTCTTTTCAATCTTTCCTCATATGACAGTCCCGCCATCCCAGGGATCAACCTTGTGAACCTACGCTGCCCTGCCTCAATCACAAGGATGTCCTTCCTCAAATTAGGAGACCAAAACTGTACACAATACTCCAGATGTGGTCTCACCAGAGCCCTATACAACTGCAGAAGAACCTCTTTACTCCTATACTGAAATCCTCTTGTTATGAAGGCCAACATTGCATTAGCTTTCTTCACTGCCTGCTGTACCTGCACGCCAACTTTCAATGACAGTTTTAGATACACTCCTGTGTCTGGAAAGTTTGGCCCTGTTGATGAATGTTTATTTCGGATAAATTATCCTGTGAATCTCCAACCGTATAGGAATAATAACATCTGCAAATAAGCTACTGGGATGTCTGTGTGCATTCAGTGTTCTGTGTTTTATTTTATCCATACAATACAATACAATACAATGCCTTTTATTTGTTATTTGAATCTCACATTTTTTGCTGTGGCCTGTTGGGGAGATGGCGCCCGCATAGCGGACAAAAACAGACTGGACAAGCTGATCAGGAAGGCTGGCTCAGTGGTCGGGGCTGAGCAACGAACGGTCCAGCAGGTGGCAGAGGCCAGAACTCTGAACAAACTGGGTTCAATAATGACCAACCCCACTCACCCACTCCATGCCCTGAAGGTGATCAAGAGCAGCATCTTCAGTCAGAGACTGATTGCACCAATGTGCAAAACTGAGAGACATAGGAAGTCTTGTATACCAGCTGCTATAAGGTTATATAATGCGCATAAATAACTGCACTTTTTTTCATTCATTGTATTTTAACTTGTATTTTAACTTGTATTTTAACTTGTATTTTAACTTGTATTTTAACTTGTTAAGTATGGAAGCTATTTGAGGAAATGTGTGGTGTTATGTCTGTCTTGAAGCTGTCGTGGCACTGTAATTTCCTGTAAAGGATTATTAAAGGTATAATCAATCAATCAATCAACATTAGGTTCAAATGAAATTTGGTTTCTGCAGCCATACAAAAAAAGAACCAAGACACACACCAACACAATTCAATTCACATAAACATCCATCACAGTGAGTCCTTCCTGATGGAAGGCAAAAACTTGTCTCTCCCCTGCTCAACATGGAGGGTTATGGCAGGGGGCCTGCAGAAGGAAAAAGGGAAGATCTCCCAAGTTTCAATGGAGCTCACTTTCTGACAGGTAGTTTCATTGATAATTTACCTTGAATCAACCTGAGATTCCAAAAATGAGAAATACTTGTCCCTTGTTCCCTTGGAAAGTTTATTGATATAAATGACGTTATTTGTAGTTTAATTGGAATTGATTGGCAATAGATACTCAGACTGAGCTCGGTAAACTTCCATGCACCAATCTCTTGCTTGTGAAACAACAGATCTATGGATCGCTCGGGATGGATGCTGCCTCTTTAGTCAAAAGGTGGTGAATCTGTGGAATTCTTTGCCACAGAAGGCTGTGGAGGCCAAGTGGACGGATATTTTTTAAGGCAGAGATAGATAGATTCTTGATTAGTACGGGTGTCGGGGGTTATGGGGAGAAGGCATGAGAATGGGGTTCGGAGGGAGAGATAGAGCAGCCATGATTGAATGGCGGAGTAGACTTGATGGGCCGAATGGCCTAATTCTGCTCCTATCACTTATGAACATGAACCAGAAGCCCTGGATGAAACTTGTAATCTGCAAAGGGTTAGTTCTGTGGTGATCCCGTATTGTATACTAAGTCCAGTATGACTTGATGGGCTGAATGGTGTAATTCTGCTCCTATCACTTATGACCTGCTGAGTTACTCCAGCATTTTGTGTCCATCTGATCTAGCTCAGCCAGGTGTAAATGGCTGCTGCAAACACTGTTGCGTGTTGCAATGTCAGTAAACTCTTTGCACCACTGAAGAATGCACTCTAATGTAAGTGGACGTCTCAGAGATAATATCAAAGTTAAATTAACCAGATACTAGTCCAAAAATCTTATTGAAACATATAAAAATTTTAAGGGTTTGGACACGCTAGAGGCAGGAAACATGTTCCCAATGTTGGGGGAGTCCAGAACCAGGGGCCACAGTTTAAGAATAAGGGTAGGCCATTTAGAACAGAGATGAGGAAACATTTTTTCACACAGTTGTGAGTCTGTGGAATTCTCTGCCTCAGAGGGCGGTGGAGGCTGGTTCTCTGGATACTTTCAAGAGAGAGTAGATAGAGCTCTTAGGGATAGCGGAGTTAAAGGATTTGGAGGGAGGGCAGGAACGGAGTACTGATTGTGGATGATCAGCCATGATCACATTGAATGGCAGTGCTGGCTCAAAGGACCAAATGGCCTACTCCTGCACCTATTGTCTATTGCCTATTGTCTACAAACTAGCCACCTACTTGAGATTGCAGGTTTTACACAGAAAGGACGTTCATATTCATCTTTGTATCAATGGAGATTACTTTTTCAAAATGTGTCAATGTGTTGGGAAAGGCTTGGATAGCTTGGATGTGGAGAGGGTGTTTCTGCTAGTGGGATAGTCTAGGACTAGAGGTCATAGCCTCAGAATTAAAGGATGTTCCTTTAGGAAGGAGATGAGGAGGGATGTCTTTAGTCAAGAGGATGATGAATCTGTTGAAATCTTTGCCACAGAAGGGTGTGGAGGCCAAGTCAATGGGTATATTTAAGGCAGACATGTATAGATTCTTGATTATTATGGGTGTCAGGTGTTGTGGGGAGAAGGCAGGAGAATGGGGTTAGGAGGGAGAGATAGATCAGCCATGATTGAATGGCGGAATAGACTTGATGGGCCGAATGGCCTAATTCTGCTACTGTCATTTGAAATGCAATATAACTGTGGTTGAAGATAGACACAAAAAGCTGGAGTAACTCAGCGGGCCAGGCAGCATCTCTGGAGAGAAGGAATGGGTGGCGTTTTGGGTTGAGACCCTTCTTCAGACTGAGAGTCGGGGGAGAGGGAGACTAGAGATATGGAAGAGTAAGGTGTGAAAACAACAGATCAAAGCTGACGTTGATCAAGGAACGGCTATCATTGTCACCTGTTCATTGTTAGCTGAGAGGCAGGTGACAGTGAGGCTTGTATCACAGTATCTTTATTCCTCCAAACCTTGAAAATCGAACAACTACTGTTTTGATTATTTGAAGTTATTGTTTGTGCTGTGTGTGAAATTACCGAAAGATCTTTTGTTTTCTTTGTTGTCTACAGATGTCGCTTAAAGTTAACCAAAATGAATCGATTGGTTTGGGAGAGCAGCAATTTCAACAGTTCTGTAAATTGTTCATTCAACATTCAGACAAAATCTCCAATGGCTGGGAGTGGAGGCAAAAGGTAGGCTGGAAGTTGGCATTCTTCAATTAAATTGGATCAGGCATAAAACTTGGAAAAATCCAAACTATTTTCATTCCCTTCAAATTTTCGATTTTTATAATCATTAATTTTTTCTTCCACTTCTTAGTTTGGGTTTCAACGGGACCACTTGGCTTGAGACCGTGTCACTACCTTAGTCCAATGGTGCAATGGGAACACTTAGCAAGTTATGAGACATCAAGATAGATGCAAATTGCTGGAGTACCTCAGTGGGACAGGCAACATCACTGGAGAGAAGGACTAGGTGACATTTCTGGAGTCTTTTGTCTCTTCAAGTACAGTGACCTGAAACGTCACCCATTCCTGGTATCCAGAGATGCTGCCTGTCCCGCTGAGTTACTCCAACATTTTGTGTCTGTCTTCAGTGTAAACCAGCATCTGCAGTTCCTTCCCGATACATCAAGGCAGTATTTGGCCAAGTGTGGTCTCAATGAGCCCTGGTAAAACTGAAGTTAACAAGTTTCAACCAATGACTTAATGAGGCCCAATTGGAACTGCATTGTACATGGATTGAAGATGGAATACATCATGCAGTTCTGGATGGGATGCAGAAGACCTTTACACTGATGGTCACAGATCTGGAAATCCGTAGTTATAAGGGGAGAGCAACCAGGCTGTTGCAAGAAAGGAAACTGAAGGAAGATGTAAGTGGTACAAAATGTGCAAGGCTGCTACAGTGTGAGAATGAATGATCTTTTTCTTGAGAAAAAGGCATTGACAACTTGGAAGCTTAGACTGTAATGAACTGGTAAAAAGCTTGGAGGTAATTTGAGGGGGGGTTGGATTTCTCATGCTGAGTATTGTGGGTCTAGTCTCTGGCTAAAAAGGAATAGAAACCCTTGCCAAATTGGAAAGATGCCAGATTAGCACAAAGCACCATAATCTACAAAGCTACTGACCAAGGGAAGTGCAGTGTTCAAACCACTCATGAAATTAGCAGCACACAAAGTGAAGTGACCACAAAACAAATCGCTGGAGGAACTTGGTGAGTTTGACAATTCTGCCACCAACCCCCATCCCCACTCCGCAGTGAAGAAAGCTAATGTTGGCCTTCATAACAAGAGGATTTCAGTATAGGAGTAAAGAGGTTCTTCTGCAGTTGTATAGGGCTCTGGTGAGACCACATCTGGAATATGAAGAAAGACTGGATAGACTCGGCTTGTACTCTCGCTAGAATTTAGAAGATTGAGGGGGGATCTTATAGAAACTTACAAAATTCTTAAGGGGTTGGACAGGCTAGATGCTGAAAGATTGTTCCCGATGTTGGGGAAGTCCAGAACAAGGGGGGTCACAGTTTAAGGATAAGGGGGAAATCTTTTAGGACCGAGATGAGGAAAACATTTTTCACACAGAGAGTGGTGAATCTCTGGAATTCTCTGCCACAGAAGGTAGTTGAGGCCAGTTCATTGGCTATATTTAAGAGGGAGTTAGATGTGGCCCTTGTGGCTAAAGGGATCAGGGGGTATGGAGAGAAGGCAGGTACAGGATACTGAGTTGGATGATCAGCCATGATCATATTGAATGGCGGTGCAGGCTCGAAGGTCCGAATGGCCTCCTCCTGCACCTATTTTCTATGTTTCTATGTATTGTGTACAGTTTTGGTCTCCTAATTTGAGGAAGGACATCCTTGTGATTGAGGCAGTGCAGCATGGGTTCACGAGATTGATCCCTGGGATGGCGGGACTGTCATATGAGGAAAGTTTGAAAAGACTAGGCTTGTATTCACTGGAGTTTAGAAGGATGAGGGGGATCTTATAGAAAGACATAAAATTATAAAAGGACTGGACAAGCTAGATGCAGGAAAAATGTTCCCAATGTGGCCACAGGGGCCACAGTCTTAGAATAAAGGGGAGGTCATTTAAGACTGAGGTGAGAAAAAACTTTTTCACCTAGAGAGTTGTGAATTTATGGAATTCCCTGCCACAGAGGGCAGTGGAGGCCAAGTCACTGGATGGATTTAAGAGAGAGTTAGATAGAGCTCTAGGGGCTAGTGGAGTCAAGGGATATGGGGAGAAGGCAGGCACGGGTTATTGATAGGGGACGATCAGCCATGATCACAATGAATGGCGGTGCTGGCTCGAAGGTCCGAATGGCCTCCTCCTGCACCCATTTTCTATGTTTCTATGATTGAGATCCATATGACACATGTTTATTTTTCACAGGAGCTCAATGAAGGATACATGGT